>NC_062969.1:33661698-33687943 GCF_023119035.1 Salvia hispanica | reverse complement strand
GTAGTTTCTTATTTCATTTAAAATTTGAATTTGAATTAGTTTAAACTTTTTATGAAAACAAATCATTAGCTTATTGATTGATATGAGTTTATTATATCATTAAATAGAATATTTAGTTCATTTATATGAGCAAATAACACAGCTGTTAGTAGTATTATATAAAAAACAGTTCATACAGTATGACAGTTACTTCATCATACTTAAATATTACTTCAAACAGAGTTAATAAAATGCAAGGTAAAAAATAGTTCATTCAGTACGACATTTACTTCATTATATAGAAATATTACTTCAAACAGAGTTAATAAAATGTAAGGTAAAACTTGTTCATTCATTACGACAATTACTTCATAATACTGAAATATTACTTCAAATAGAGTTAATAAAAGGCAAGGTAACACTGAACTTTGATCACAACAGTTAAATTTAAACCATAAACCCATACAACGCAGTAAATAGATACTTCATAATAAAAGTCTGATACTTCATTATTATAGATTTTCACTTCATTATTATAATTTATTACTTCATTGTACAAATTAACTACCCAATGAACTATATCTATTATCCAATGCAACATTTAAATCTAATATAGAACAACATTAATAAGCGAAGTACTTTATTTTGAATTGCTCAAAACAGATCTATGTATATATCAAAACTTAATCTGCTAAAATCTTCATTTTTTCTTTAAATATGCTGCAATCATTTTCTCAACATCTATTACATGGCTATTGCTTTCCTCCTTATAGTATGCTTCGGTAACTTGTTTGTTGTTGAAGCTTGTATGGCTGTTATTTGCTAACATCAATGCAGAGCAATACTTGGCCCTCAAGCTTTGGAGAACACCTGAACTTGATTTTTTTAAACCACAGTTCCAACAACCTTCGCGCTCACCCTTGTATGTTTCCATGTGGCGCATTAGAAATACTCCACAGTCTTCAACATTTTCAGAAGTTCTCCATGGCATTTTGAATCTCTGTATTTTAGCATTGGATATTGTCTTGCACTGTTTGTGAAGACCAATGTTGGTGAGGAATTGACAAAAATATGATCTCTGCATGTATAATAAAATATATGTTATTTTTAGTTGTGTATCATATGTAAGTGTAATAAAATTAAATCATATGTGAAGAATACAAACCAGCGTCTCTGGAATGTCACTATAATTGGTTGTGAGATCATTGTCGTCGCCATTTTCAGAGTTATCTAGTACAACAATTCCATTTCTTTTGAAGCAAAAGCAAATACCATAATAATGCTCATTCGCACATATGGGGAAAAAGACCTATGTAATGAAGTAAAAGATTACTCGAATGAAGTTAAAAACTGGGAGAATGAAGTATTGTTAAATATCTGAAGAATATGAAACAACACAGCAGCTGAATACAAAACAGTAAATAGATAGTTCATATTTAGAGTCTATTACTTCACTTTTAAGTTTTATTACTTCATTTTGGCAATTAACTACTTCATAGGTTTATACAGTATAGCTTTAACTTCATTTTTTCAAATTACTACTTTATAAAAAATTAAGATACTTCAGAATGATGCTTGTACCGTGTCCACATGTTCCCATTTGAAATACGGTATTTCCTTCACCTCTCTGTCCAAGTTGCTGCAGAAGTTTGCAATGATTTTGCTGACATCCATGTTTTGAGGCTTTGTAACAATCGTATACAACTGTATATTAACATAGTTAGGATTTTCACAACAATTAATATTATTTAATTTAAATAATTTTTACTTACACAAGGATAAGTGGTGAAAAATAGTCGTCTTGATGAGTACAGTGATCGGAATTCTTCCATATTGTTGAGGTAGGAAGCCCATGCATCTATAACGCCAACCACAATTAATTTCCTAGGTATCAAGGAACACATTTCCATCTTTGTAACTTTTACAACGTCATCGTCATAAACAAGTTCAAGTCTGCATATTTTTTAATATATGTTAGAATTTCACATACTAGTAAAAATAATGCGATACAATGTTAGAAAGCAATTTAGAAATCATACTCTTCTGTTTTATGTGTTGTAAGAATCCAGTAATATGATTCTTTTTCATCTTTACTGAGCTTGTTTGTAATCTTAACTGCTCGTTCATTGAATGGAGATCTCAACGCATGAGACACAGTTTTCTCATTTCTAGTACGTACATCTATCCGTTCCTTCAAAGTTTTGATCTATTGTTTGCAATAAATAAATCAATTATTATAGCTTCATCATATAAAGAACAAACTTCAAATTATCTATGACTTTGCACAAGCTTACCTTGTTGGCGTTGTAAACAATGAGCTCAGTTGACACTGGCTTACCAACCAAACAACTTTCCATGAAATCATCATCCATGTCTATATCCTTATAAGCATTCAACACTGACTGAATTTCCGCATCCACATTAATATTCTACATAATGAACTAAATTGTAAATATAATGAAGTACAAAGTATGCACTGCTGTTTGAGTATGACAATCATAAACATATATCAATAAAAGCAAAGGATCATTTCAATGCTTTTATGTTGTGTGTAGTAGGGGAATAAATATTTTTAATTATGTAAATTAGATTTGTACCTTGGTTCCATCATCTTTATGAAATCTCGCATTGGATCTATGCTCATCAACACACGGTGTATTCAAATTCTGGTAGTGGTTCAGAAAATGATCCATTTCAGGGACAAGATACTTCATTATTTAAGATGTATACTTCTCAAATTGTTATTTTACCTTCTCCATTAGATTAACTCTTAAGTTTTCGATAAGTCCAGCATCAACACTGAACTTTGATGGCTGTGTAATATCTACCATTTGTATACTAAGATCCTGGAAGTAGAATTACATAACAAAATACTTCATTAAATAATATAGTTAATTCATAATGAACTGGATCTTCTACATAATGAACCAAATTATAAATATAATGAAGTAAAAAGTATTCGGTTCTTGTTAGGTTTGACATTTGTTGTGTGTAGTTGGGTGATAAAGATTTTTAATCATGTAATTTAGATTTATATAAAAAACAGTTCATACAGAATGACAGTTACTTCATCATACTGAAATATTACTTCAAACAGAGTTAATAAAATGCAAGGTAAAAAATAGTTCATTCAGTACGACAGTTACTTCATTATATTGAAATATTACTTCAAACCGAGTTAATAAAAGGTAAGGTAGAAAATAGTTCATTCAGTACGACAATTACTTCATAATACTGAAATATTACTTCAAAGAGAGATAATAAGAGGCGAGGTAACACTGAACTTTGATGGCTGTGTAATATCTGCCATTTTTTATACTAAGATTCTGGATGTAGAATAACATAACAAAATACTTCATTAAATAAGATAGTTAATTCATAATGAACTGGATCTTCTACGTAATGAACCAAATTATTAATATAATGAAGTAAAAAGTATTCAGTGCTTGTTAGGTTTGACATTTGTAAACATGGATCAAACAAGTAAATGGATCATGTCACAAGGTTGTATGTTGTGTGTAGTAGGGTGATAAAGATTTTTAATCATGTAATTTAGATTTATACCTTGGTACCATCATCCTTTGGCTCATCATCTATATGCAATCTCACATTTGATCCATGTTGAACAACACATAATTTATTCAAATCCTGGTATTGATTTAGAAAATTATTTATTCCAAAGACAAACTATTTCATTGTTTGAGATGTATACTTCTAAAAATTCAGATTTTACCTTCTCCATTATATTAGCTTTTAAGTTATCCATAAGGCCTGCGTCAACACTGAAGTTTGATGGCGATGTAACATCTCCCATTTGTACATTAAGACCCTGCCAGTAGTATTATATAAAAAATAGTTCATTAAGTATGACAGTTACTTCATCATACCGAAATATTACTTCAAACAGAGTTAATAAAGGACAAGGTAAAAAAATAGTTCATTCAGTACGACAATTACTTCATTATACTGAAATATTACTTCAAACAGACTTAATAAAAAGCAATGTAAAATTTTACCTTATTCACATCATATATGGGCATGAATTGTACAGCCTCGAAGATATAGTTCCCGGGATATATGTCCCTTGACGGTGTATTATCAACCTGTCAATTATAAACAACAATACAAACAAAACCCAATGAACAACTGTTCTCCATTGCCTAAATAGAACATGTTAGTTACAAAAACCATTTCATATTTTACAACAAAATAAGTTTAGTTCATCCCCAAATACCAAACAAAATAAGTCAGTTAGTTACATCCCATTGTTTATATGAATTACAACACAACAAAACAAAGTTCCCATACTACAACATCCAATTTTTCAACCAAGAAGCCATTCATCCACTTACATTCCTTCCTCCAATCTCAAATCCTAAATCAAACGAAGGACCTTCAGTTTCCCATCTTTTTCTTAGCTCTGCCACCTTCATTACTTTCTCAACTGCAGCGATAAATTCTGGATCATCAACGTCGTCATCTTGCATTGCTTGAGACATGTTTTGGATTTCAATGCCATCTTCTTCTTGTCCCATCTGTTGCACGCCCATCATTTTCAAAGAGCATTTGGCTGCAACTTTAGAGCATGCATCTTTCTTGACATCTTCTGCATCTTCTTCTATGTTCTTCATAAGTTCACTTAGTGCATCAGCTGCAATTCCCATAACTTTGAAAAAATGCTTTCTACGTTTTGCAGCAGCAGAGATATCACTTCCTTTTATGCAAGATGAGCTGGCAATGTCATGCTTTGCACCCAATTCAAACAGATTGCTTCTTTGGGGATTGAAAATACCCTCCTTAATGCCTCTTCCAAATGGCCCAGGCTCAAGCTCCATTTTCTGTCTTTTGTTTAGCAGTTTGCTTGTCCAGCCCTTGATTGTTGGGAATGTTCTTGTGACGAGCCGTGATTGAAGAACAATCCTATCAACATAACATGGCTACAAAATGAAACTTAGCATTAGTTCATCACTTCTAAATAATACTTCATATTTAAAACAGATTAATTCAAGAATATATATTTTAGTTACTTACCACCAGAAATGAAACAGGTCCAGTGAATGGTTTGCTCTTGTCTTTAGCCCAAACCTTGTGGGCATGAAGGAGAGAATCAATCACATAACCGCACCAATTATAATCTTTGACATTATCAATGTCATCGATTACCTCTTCAATCTGTGTTGTCAAGTATCCGTCTCCAGAGGGGTTAATCAAGATTGTGTCGAATAAAATCAAGAAAATCTTCCTGAACATTTCCCCACCTTCAACATCACTTAACATTTTTTCCATAAACATATCAGGACCCATATTTTTTCTAGCTCGGTTACAAGATTCAGCAATCTCTTTGATGAATTTGTCCAACTTTTGATGTCCATTCCTTTCAAATTTCAAATGACCATTTGGTAAACCAAGCGTGGCATGGACATCATCATCGCCGATATGTAGTATTCCTCGTCTGAACTTTACTCCGCATGTATCTATATCAAAATTATCTAGTATCTCATATGCAAGCTTTGCTGGAATAAACGTCAAATTGAAATGAAGAAGACTCCCGAAACCCATATCTTCTACTGCCTTTTGTTGTTCCTCATTCAGAGATTTTATTGCTTCAACAAACTTTGTCGGACCTCTTTTAAGACACAGAACTCTGTCAGAAACTCCTGTGCCCTTCTTTGCAGCAACTTTATCAACATTCTTTGACGCTTTCTTTACTATCTTTCTGTTTACATCTTCCCCAGTAGGTGAAGTATGTTCTTGCTCAGTTCCCCTTATCCTCTTCATACCTAATATATGTTTATAATTAATAATGATAATGATATAAAATGTATAAAAGTTCATTACTACCGCTTAAGGTTTAACACTAAAATTTGTTGTATCATTAAGCTAATTCAATAACATGTCAAAAATACTTCATAACATACTTAAGTTAGTTCATATTTATTGAATATAGTTCATTACTATCCAATAATGATGTCAAAAGAGATGCCAATAATGCACATTTTTAAATGCTCTTTCTGCACTACAATATAATCAATGTCGAGTAAAGAAATTCCAGATACAAGGAAGTGAAACACACACAAGGGTAGTAGATCATAGTTTATAACATCATATTTGAAAACACTTGTATAGTACCTCTGTTTTGAGCTTCTTCTACAGGCTGCTTGTCATGTCTTTTCTTTGTTCTCAATTCATCATTAACTTCATTAAAACATGTCAGTTTATCTATGTTAGTCACCTATATTATTATTTTTTATTGAATAATTAAAACTTGTTTACATATGCTGCAAACCTGATGCTTGAATTGTTTTATCTAGATTTTGAGTAGCAGGCTGCTTTGAAGAGCTATTACCACCAGATAATTTCTTCATCCTCAACATTTCTGGAAAAAAAAAGAGCACTATAGTACTTCAATATGGTATTACACAATTCTATTATAGATTTATCAGTTAATTTAAATAAAACATCAAATGAGATATTAAATATGAAACAAAAATCCAACATTAATTTGATATACCTCTGTTTTTATCTCCTTCGCGATCTGCTGGATACTTGTCATGTTTTTTCTTTGTACGCAATTCATCATGGACTTCAGATTCTTCATTAGCATGCTGTTTTGAAGTATTATCACCAACAGCTACATTTTTCATTTTCAACATTTCTGGAAAAAAAAAAAAGAGGACTATTTTAGTCAATGGATAAAATGACATGTTGTATTAAATCAAAATATAATGTGAGTTTATGAATTAAACCTTGTAATTTTTGTGTTGGTATAATACTCTTTTCTAGAGCTTTCAATTTCTTGTCCTCTGCATATAGCACAGTTTGTATGAATGAAGTAACATGGAACATAAATGAAGTAATAAAGTGTATGAATGAAGTAATTGCCTAAGTAATTTGAGAGAATTTCCAAAGAAATACTTGCATTCTTCTTCTTTTGTAAGGATCTTTCACCTAAACACAAGATTACAAAATAAATATAGATATCATCATCAATTACAGATAGTTCTCAATGAACACTATGTTACTTCATTAAATACACAATTAACTTCATTATATAGCTTAGATTTCACTTTTTACTTTCTGGCACAGAATTATTTCTAAGCCTTTTACATGATAACTTCATTTAGTACATAGATTACTTCATTATATCAATTTATTACTTCACTTTACCAATTTACTACTTCAACTAATAGAGCATATAGGTCATTTAAATGTGCAAACAACAAAGTAGCTGAGTTTAATCCTAATATCCTAAACCCATTCAACACAGTAAATAGATAATTCATATTTAATGTCTATCACTTCATTACAAGCAAGTTTTACCTCCTAAATAGATAATTCATATTTAGTAAATAGATATAATGAATACATAATCAATGTTAACATATCTTCCCAATTACAGATAGTTCACAAAGAATACTATGTTATTCATTAAATACACAATTAACTTCATTATATAACTTAGATTTCACTTTTTAATTTCTGGCACAGAATTATTTCTAAGCCTTTTAGATGATAACTTCATTTAGTAGATAGATTACTTCATTATATCAATTTATTACTTCATCTTTCCAATTTATTAAATGACATGTTGTATTAAATTAAAATATAATGTGAGTTTATGAATTAAACCTTTTAGTTTCTCTGTGGTTATAATACTTTGATCTGGAGGCTTCAATTTATTGTCACCTGTATATAGCACAGTCTCTATGTTCATTAATGTGTGCATTAATATGAATTAAGTAATTAGGTGTATGAATGAAGTACTTGCATATGAACATTGAGAGGATGTCTAAAGAAATTCTTGCATTCTTCTTCTTTTGAGACGAATTTTCACCTATACATAAGAATATAGTATAAATTTACAACATATAGTTCTGAGAATACTATGTTACTTGATTTTAAATTTATATTACTTCATTAAAGACACAATTAACTTCATTATATCAATTTACTACTTCATAAAAAAGATTATGTAGTTTATTTTAATGTACAAACAATACATCAGTTAAAGATGTTACTTCATTATAATGTTTTGTTACTTCATTTTTAGTGTCATTTACTTCATTATATTGTTTTATTACTTCATTTTAGTAATAGATCATTTTAGCAAGAGATGGCACATGTTACAGTTTGGATATTGGAAAAACTAGATGCATCTCAACATACTCAGCCACACATTCTAAACAAGATAGTTTTTATATTAGGGCTTTAACTTCATTTTATCAAATTACTTCAGTATATTAGGAATTTACTTCAGTATAAGGTTTTATTACTTCATTTACAGGATAATATCAGAGATTCAGGATCAAAAGCATTTTAGGCAAAGTCAAATACAAAACAAACCTTGACATAGATCAAAAGATTCAAGCAATTCACTCCAAACCCCGAACTGGTTCATGATCAAGAACAATGATATACAACAAAATCAAATAACAACAAGCTCAATCTCAGTTACAACCAATTCTTATTTCAAAAACATCAAACAATGCAGCAGTTAATTTTTATTCTAAAATCCTAAACTCATTCAAGGAAGATTTACCTACAACAGTTAAGTTTAATCCTACATTCTCTGATGAAACTTCATGTTCGAATACTAATGAACAAATCCTCTATCAACAAGCATCCAACAGATCATGTGTTACCTCATTGTCATAATTTATTTTTCATTTTTCCGATTTAATTCTAGGTTTACCTTCTGTATCTGTAATTTTTTTTCCAGCAACTTCATCCGGCTTCCGATTTGACTTTTTGATTGTCTCTGTTTTTGCCGGCTGCTTGCGTTTATATTTCAATACTATTTTGACGAAAATAAGAATCTAGGTTAGGAATTAGATGAATTAAATTACGTGTAAGAAGTTTTCAAAGCTTCAAATTGTATTACCTTCATCGGAAATATTGCCAGAACTCAACTGGCGTCCAGAAGAAGTTTTGCGAGTATCGACCATTTTGCTACTTAATCTAGCGATTAAATGTTGAACTTATAGCCGATTTCAGTGGTATTCTTCCGGCGACGATCGATGGAAGATGAAGATGAAGATGAACTAAGTTAGAGAGAAGTTTTGAGAGGAGAGTGGTTTTTGAGAGAAGCTTTTGAGAGAAGATTTGCCGGCGAAAAACGCGTGAGAGAGGAAGAGTAATTTTTTAAATTTTTACCCTAATTATGAAATTACAAAAATACCCCCGAGTTGAAGTAAATTGAGTGTATAATGAAGTGCGAAAATTAACCTTTGATTATCTAATCTAATCCATCAAATTCAAGATCATGTGGTCAAGATTCGGTCTCTAGTTCGGTCTTTAAGAGTGGAGTTGTGGTTAATAGGACTCTCTCTCTCTCTCTCTCTCTATATATATATATATATATATATATAAATTACATACATGAATAGTACTATAATCCCATTTACATATGCACACGTTACAACACATGCATACACATTTATATTAATTATTTAATATAAGCAAAATAATCCATACTTATTACTCCATATATTATTTACATTTATATAAAAATTCTCATGAATCGAAACTATCTATTTATTCGACTATACTGATTGATCGTAACACTAAATATATCTTTTATGACACACACTTAATATACTACAGTAAAAATGACAATATAATATGCTAATATTCAAAATAATGCATGATTTCGGGTTAGAGATGTCACACGTAATATCCCAATATAAGCTTATATTAAATTGTGGGTTCAATTTACTTAGTAAAAAGCTAATTGGGTGAGGCCATATCCAAAACCTTCATAGGTCCCTGACCGGGCCCAATATGAACTTAATATAAATAGGAGAATAAATGAGACAGAAATTACAATTAATTTGTAGTAGTAATTTTCGTCCCCCTTTGTTTTTAGAGGAGCTCGAAAATTCTCTCAGGCTCTCCTTCGTGAGATTTTTCTGTCTTCTTTATTCGCGTCCTAGTATTTTGATAAGATTAGTCCACCTTGATATCGAGATACCGTTTGGGAACCCAGAAGATCTGTGGTCTAGTATTGAAGATCATCGTGGAGAAGGCGCGAGCAATCGTCGATTCATTGGAGAATCAAATCGGTAACTCTAAACCGTAGAATTCATGTTTTAGGATTTACTTTCTTTAACCATGAATTATTTGCGTTGTAGCACATGCAATTTTGTGTTAACATGTGAATAGATTAATTCCATAATCTGTCAAATAGATCCTACGTCTAATTTATTTGTTTTGTACAAATCTTCCGCTGTGCAAGGGGATTCAAACCCCAACAAGAAGTTGATGTGGGCTTTAGGAACGGGAAGGGGCATTCAGTTCTGGAACCATTACTGGGTTCTGACTTTGGATGACGCCTTATCTAAAGTAGCTACGCAACATATCGCTGATTATATGCTTTATAAGCTAGTAGAATATTTTGTAGATGGGGCAGATTGAGACTGGCCTAAATTTCAGCCAGATGAGGTGGTGGATCTTATAGCAGCTATCGTGCCTCCAGGGGAGTCGCAGGGGGAGGATGAGATTTTCTGGGTCATCATCGGGCTAGTTCTCTATTAAATCAGCTTGCGAGGGACTATGTATTAGACAAAGTCCGTCACAATTTTTGACGTGGAAGCGAGTTTGGAGTTGGTATGGCCCACAACGAATAAAAATATTTTTTTGGCTTATGTTGCATAATGGGGATTTGGTTAATGCAGAAAGGTTTCGAAGATGGTTGTCTTTGACAGTTTCTTGTAGTATGTGTGGTAGCGGGCCTGAGGACGGACTGCATATGTTACGTGATTGTCCAGATGCGAAGTATGTGTGGTTAGGTTTGTTGAAGTATAATAGAGTGGAGGCTTTTTTGACTGTTCGTTAAGTTTGATGGATTGGGTGATACAGAATATTAGTTCTAATTGTCTTTTGGATAGAAGATTGAAATGGTGCACAGTCTTTGGAGTTGGATGTTGGTCTAAGACTCAAATAACTAATATGGCCAAGTTTGTGGGAGAGCTTCGTGTGGTTGATGGTATAGGGGATGAAACTCCACGATTACCTATACAGGTTGGATGGCGTCCCCCCTCGATGGATACCTTAAAGTTAAATACAGATGCGTCTCTAGAAGAGGGGACATGACGAGCTTTTGGGGTGGTCTCTTTCGTGATTCCCTAGGAAGATGGCGATATTGTTTCGTGGCTAGCATTGGAAACTGCTCTATTTTGATTGCAGAGGTTTGGTGTTTATTTTATGGGCTACAATTGGCCAAGGAGAGAGGATGTCGTAAACTAGAGGTAAAGAGTGATAGTTTTGTTGGTGTGTCGATGATTATGGGTCATTTTGATATCTCAATCACAACGGCCTTTGGTATTGAAGGTGCGCGACATGCTTAAAGATTTTGATTTTGTTGTGATTCAACATGTGTACAGAAAAGATAATTTTACTGCTGATTTTGTCTCATTTTGCTTATAGTTTTTCTAGTGGAGTCCATGTTCTAGAGGATCCACCGAGGAATTTGAGTAGTTGGTTGCTTTATGATAGAATAAGTGTTTCTTACTTTCGTTAGTTTTCGTCTTCCTTGGGCATGGATTACCAAAAAAAATATTCTATGGAGTATAATTTTATTAAAATAGTTATTTAAACATTAGGAGTATATTTTTAACTAAGATGTTATATGGGCTGGGTCAGGTATCGGAAAAGCCCGACCCACATACCCTGCCCTTATCCTTTTTCTCTACATTCATTTCTTGAATGCTAAGACAACTTTCTCTGCATTTTCCAAAATCCCTAATTTCGCCTTCCAATCATGGGTCAAGGTACTCCCGGAGGCCTCAATCGCCAGCTCCCCGGCGACCGCAAGAACGACGGCGACAAGAAGGATAAAAAATTCGAGCCGGCGGCGCCACCGGCTCGCGTCGGGCGCAAGCAGCGCAAGCAGAAGGGCCCGGAGGCGGCTGCACGGATCCCTGTGGTGACGCCTCTGACCAAGTGCAAGCTGCGCCTCCTCAAGCTCGACAGAATCAAGGACTATCTGCTGATGGAGGAGGAGTTTGTAGCCAATCAGGAACGCCTAAAGCCACAGGAGGAGAAGACGGAGGAGGATCGCTCCAAGGTCGACGACCTGCGCGGCACGCCGATGAGCGTCGGGAATTTGGAGGAGCTGATTGATGAGAACCACGCCATCGTTTCGTCGTCTGTTGGACCTGAGTATTACGTCGGGATATTGTCGTTCGTCGATAAGGATCAGCTGGAGCCGGGATGTGCCATTCTGATGCACAATAAGGTATATATGAATATGATTGCTTTTGTAATTAGAGTTTTGCAGTTTGTTAGGGTTTTGAACAGTTTGTATGCGTTTGTTTGCGTGTTTTCCCTATATAGTTGGAGAAGATAATGCGTCTAATAATTGCGATTGATTCTCTATAATTGCATCTGAGAGTGGAGTTGTAGTTTGCTATGGATAGTAAATTGGAATGCTACTTTTTTTCATTGCTAATTGAATAATTATCTATGTACAATGTCAGCTAGAACGATTTCTTTAGATGCTTCTTCGATGCACACCGATTTGAGAAACGTTATCTTGTGAATGTAGAGTAAGTAGGCTTTCTAGATTCGGTCAGGCGATGATGTTTTGTGGTGGTTAGATACATTCCATTTGTCGTGTCTAACTAACCAGAAAAAGAGAGTTAAACAAAATAAGTTTCACCAAAGCAAGAGCTGTAAAGAGATCTGTATAGAGAAATAGCTTCCTGGACTTGGATGGGTTTTTAAATTAGAAAATCTCCTTTGTTGCAGGTTCTTTCTGTCGTTGGACTGCTTCAAGATGATGTTGATCCCATGGTATCTGTGATGAAGGTTGAGAAGGCTCCTTTGGAGTCATATGCTGATATTGGTGGACTGGATGCCCAGATCCAGGAGATCAAAGAGGCAGTTGAGCTTCCATTAACTCACCCTGAGCTATATGAAGATATTGGTATTAAACCTCCCAAGGGTGTTATACTCTACGGAGAGCCTGGAACTGGAAAAACATTACTCGCAAAGGTGTGTCCTTTTGTTTTTGGTTCATTGTATCTAAAATGTCAAGATCATATATTATTTTTTCTCGCAATTGGTAATGTTGTAAATTATTACATAGTTTTTTCAACATGTCTTGTTTATTTGCCAGTGGACATGTTATATTTTGTTTGCCTGAATTTATGAGAGAAACAAAAGAAGTGAGAAAAATGAGTACTATGAGGCACTAAAGGAAAAATTAGCTTTAATAGTGATAGTGAGTGGACCTTGCATTTGGCTAATGCTCGCTCCAAAGCTGAACATTCTTATTCATTTTTTTCGTTTGGTTGCTATAAGGGCTCAATCTACTGAACTGAAAGATACAAAGCACCATTGGTATTGGAAACTATCTGGAAGTAGTATTTACATTTCTAATGAGTAATAGACATCTCGGGAGGATTTGTGTCTTCATAGTACAAGTTCATTAACACTTACTTTGGCCTTAATTAATGAACCTCTATTTTTCATTAAACCTTCAGGCTGTGGCAAATTCTACTTCAGCAACTTTCTTGCGTGTTGTTGGAAGTGAATTAATTCAAAAGTATCTAGGAGATGGCCCTAAGTTGGTGAGAGAACTATTTAGAGTTGCTGATGACCTATCTCCCTCAATTGTCTTCATTGATGAAATTGATGCTGTTGGTACAAAAAGGTAATTTCTATATTTATTCCTTTAAAATAGGTAAAGCTGGTACTTATTGGAGAATTCTGGTCACAGGTATGATGCCCACTCAGGTGGTGAACGTGAAATTCAGAGGACCATGTTGGAATTGCTGAACCAGCTAGATGGTTTTGATTCAAGAGGAGATGTGAAAGTGATTCTTGCAACGAATAAAATTGAAAGTCTTGACCCTGCCTTGCTTAGGCCAGGTAGAATAGATAGAAAGATTGAATTTCCTCTACCAGATATCAAGACCAGAAGACGGATTTTCCAGGTAATGACGGGATGCTTTGTTGTTTAAACTAATTTTTTTTGAGTTCACGTAATATAACTTTCCTTGTAGATTCACACATCAAGGATGACATTAGCTGATGATGTGAACCTGGAAGAGTTTGTTATGACGAAAGATGAGTTTTCCGGAGCTGATATCAAGGCCATATGCACCGAAGCAGGTTTGCTTGCCTTGAGAGAGCGTCGCATGAAGGTAACTCTTCAAACCTGTCACCACTTTTTAGGGTTCTGCTGAAAGTATAGGGGTCAGGGATGAGGGGAAGGAAACCCATGCATAAAATTAAATTTCAGCATATAGATAATTTATATAGCGAATGGACTAGTAGATTGCACGGTGAGAGCTGTTAATATTAGTAATAGATGTTTTCTCGGGGTCAACGCTTACCTTCAGTGAGTCTGTAATTGAAGGCTACTGATGCATGAGGTCTGGTATGTTTTGACATGTATTTATTAATGCGTGTATACATTTCTCAGGTGACGCATGCGGATTTCAAGAAGGCGAAGGACAAGGTCATGTTCAAGAAGAAAGAGGGTGTTCCAGAGGGGCTATATATGTGATGAGATGAATATGTTGAGTTGGGGAGTAGATGTGTATCGCTTGTTGAGTTTGCAAGTTTATTATCGACTGTTGCTCTTTGAAGTTATTTTTGGAAACTAAATATGTTTACAATCAATTGCGCAATGATTTTCATCTGTTTTCCATTATTTAACAAAGAGCTGATTTACTTCCACGAACAATAACTGCGTTGTCTTTAGTTTACATTCTTGCTGTAGCTGTTAAATGTCAAATAAATTATGTATTTGATCAAATTTTAGTTGGTCTCGTATTTTTCAAAATTGAATAATAAATCATTAAGTTTGAAATTTGGAATAATAATTTACTAGTCTTATTCGGTTCCAAGACTATGAGTAACTTAGGCTTTAAAAGATTGCCTAATTGATGAAATTGTAAGTCTGTCAGGTTTAACCCTAGGTTTTGGAGGAGGCTCGAAGCCGATAATATCTCAGAATTGTGTATGTGGCTTGGGTTCTCATTCTCACGAAACCCAATCGCATAGAGACAAAGACACGACATGAGGCCGTGGAAGGGTCAAGAAGAGCAGCGCTTGCGCGAGGTGGCAACGATAGCAAGACGAGGATCACAAGAAAAGGGTTATCTCATTGTCGGTTTTTTTTCATTTTTATATTTGGGGTCATATACAGGTCAAAAGCATGATCGGATTTGGGTCGAAAGGGTCTAAACTGACCCTAGGCGCACGCTTGTTGGAGATTTTATGAAAACTTGCTAATAATGATGAAAAAAAAAATTCTGATTAAAACACAGATGTCTAAGGTGAATTTTTGATTGATTGTGGTTTATATAGACTTAGATTATACTACTATGTTAAATCCTTTTTCTTTGTATAATTTTTTGATTTAAGTTGGTTGTATATTATTAGGAGTACTTTACAAATTTTCTATGCCACTTTTCTTATGTGTTGTTTTTAACAACTTTGATTTCGTATGTTGATTGTTGATATAATAATATACCCACTTGTCTATAAAAAATAGTTTTACTTTTTACAAAAAATAGTCTCTTCTTAAAATATAAAATTTCTCTCAAATTATTAACACTATCTTTTTCTATTTTTCCTTTTTCTTTCTCATATTTTATTTATTTTTTATCTATCTCTCTTTTACTTTATCAATTTCTCAAACTCATGTCGTCAACCCATGTGTAAGTGAATATTTTAATGGATGAATGGAGTAATTTGATTTCAATCAAATTCTCAAATTGCATGCATGTAACATTTAATACATTTGAGTTTTCAGATATTTTTGCACTAAAAAATATACGTACTGAATTGACAGATTAAATTTATAGAGGCTCTTATATGACACAATCCCATCATTAGATAGATGGATATATAATCAAAAGATTATTTAAATATTAATTTATTTCTTATAACTATATTTTTATTTGGAATCATATGTGAGTAAAATTGGATGGAATATAAGTATGATTATATCAAGCCATTGAATTATATTAAATTCTAGTGTGAAATGGAAAAAAATAGTTTGGACTTTGGAGACTTAGCCTATTAAACTAGAGGATTATCGTCCAAGTAAAATCTATGAACGAGTTATTTGTTAAAATTAATGCTTCAATGATATCCAATTTGCATCAAGAACTTGTAAATTGTAGATTAAGATTGAGGAAATGCTTATATTTTGCTAGGAAAGTTATCAATGGCTAACTCATCATTTAATTGCTAACTACAACTAATTTAAGGTCATAGGGTTTTAGAAAACGTGTGGTCTACAATTTGCCACGTGTAATTTTCGCTTTTATTAATAAAATCAGAAAAGATAAAAAAAAACTCCAAATTAGGGTTATGGATGAAAATGTCAATATAGTGTTCCGAGAATATCAACACAATGCTTTGAGAATGTCAACACAATGCTTTAAGAATGTTAACTCATTGCTTATATTGACATTCTACATGTATTATATTGACATATTTTATATAGTATGTTATTTAAAAAATTTTGAAATTTTTTTCAAATTTTGACGTTGGAACATATGCATGTAGGATATCGTTGGAATCCTTAATTATCTTTAATTTGATATATGTTATATGAATTTAAAGTTTTGGAATTTCTTTTAAAAGTTAGTTATAACTAATTTTGTAGTTAATTGACATTAATACCCCTATTGATATTTTTTGAAATTAATTCTATGATCTTATTGATGTTTTTTTTGATCGTATTGACATTTCAGGGTTGATGATCTAGGCTTTTAATTTGAATATCTAATGACTATTATTTAGTTATAGTTAGCAATTAAGTATTGAGTTAGCAATATAACACTCCACTATTTTGCTATATACTTATGTTTTGTCTAGATAGTGAATAAGTGAGTGAGCATACACCGCCTAGGTCCTAGTCAATATGCGTATGTTTTACCACAAAATCAAATACCACAAGTATACACCTAAATTAACTCACAATTATGCAAATTAATGTTAATATACACAAAAAAATTAGTATGACGCCAATACTTGGTCAACCGCTTCTACCACAAAAAGAGTTTTGTCAACCCATTTCGAAGGAGGTCCACCATGTTGTAACCAAAAATATTACTACTATTTTTAACATTTCCATTATAAATACATCTCCCTCTCCAAAATTGCTAACAAACTTATAATTTGTTATTGAATAGAAAAAAATACACAAAAAGCACAACGGAAATGGCAAGCATGGCATTCGCTAACTCTCTCACAAGGCTCCAATCCACCAAGAAACTGGACATCATCTTTCGCAGGCCTAACACTTCTGTTTTTGCTCCTCAGGTGAATTGATAATCATTCATACCTCCATTAAAATCCACAAATACAATTTAATTGTGTAAATTTGAATTAATGATTGTAGAATTAATTATGGAATCGAATAAATATTTGTTGTTTTATAAGGCGAGAAGATGTTACGGTGCGAAGTCTAAATTTGATGACGCGGCCAATCAAGGTTGCGACGCTGCAAAGAAGGGCGTCGACGCTGCTAAGAAGGGTGCCGATGACATTAAGAAAGAGGCTTTTGCAGCTGCAGACCAGGTATGCATATGCTACATATTTTATATGAGCATCGTTCTAGTTTGTTTTATTTTATATATTTAGTTTGATTTTAATATATTATAAAATTGTTATTAACATTTTCAATTTTATAACATGCATAAAAAATAAATCTCATTTGTTATTGACATTTTTCAATTTGACTCGGAGTCTAGCTTAGCGCAGCCTTTACATTCATGTTTATTTCACTATCTCATATGATTAGATAATGAACAGGCGGGTCAAAAGGCGGGCAATGTCGCGGGAAAGATTTCAGGGACGGCCCAAGATGCGGCGAGCAAAGTGAAGGACGTGGCACAGGAGGCTGCGGGAAAAGTGCAACAGACAGCGGAAAGCGCGTGGGGCACCGTCAAAGACACCACTCAGAAGGTGAAGGACACGGTGGTGGGAAAGGCCGACGCCTCCGCCGAGTCGGCTAAAGCCGCCGTCAAGGAAGGGGCGGCCAAAGTCGACCGCACCATCAACTCTAAGAAATGAATCAATTAACTAAACTCTACTGTGACTATTATTAAATTTAAAATTATCTATATTAATTACCATGTTCAGTTTAACGATTAATATGTTATAGGGAATAATCTCAGCCACAATGTGCTTGAGATAGGTCTGTTGTCTTGTTGGGATAAAAATGTTAGTAGGTAGATAGTTCTTGGTGTCTCCATTTGTAATTCGATGGGTATATATCGATATGTTTGTAAATAGTAAATAGTGAGTATCAATGTATATGAAAATATTCAGTGTGTTAAAAATAGAGTATACATAACATATGCATTTACAAAACTTACTCCCTCCGTCCTCCGTCCTATTATGTGCAAATAGTTTTTCATTTTGGTCCGTTTCATATTAACTGTCCCAATTTATTTTTACCATTTTTGGTGACGGAACTTACATTCCACTAACTCATTTTCACTCACATTTTATTAAAAAACTAATAGTATATAAACGTAGGACTAAATTCTAGTAATAACTTTTAAAACCCATTTTCTATTATACTTCCTCCGTTTTCCAAAGTTTGTCCCAACTTGATCCAGCGCGGATTTTTAAGAAATTGTTTGACTTTGTATTAAATAAAAGTGTGTAGTGGAATAAGGGTCCCACATTGAGGAAATTGATGGTGTGTTTAATATCTATTTTTAGTAAGATTTCAAGTGGGACAAACTTTATGGGACAAACAAAAAATGGTAAAATGAGAGAATCTTTGGGGGAGGAAGGGATCGGAGTATTTCTTAAAACCTGTGTAAGACTAATGTGACTATGTGAGATACATATTGGACGAAGGGCATATGTCTCTAACTACAGACAGCCATAGATGAGCAAACGAAAAGACGCAAAGTTAACCAAAAGGTTTGTGTTCCGACACGGTAAAATTTAAGCTCGATTAGCCACACCTGATTAACTTGCAATAAGAGTAGCTGGTATGATTGACATTACTAACCACTGTCATTGAGTCCATTTTAAGTTTGAGTCTTGTTCTTTGTAGAGTCAATGTCAAATAGAGAAAAAAATTGATATAGCAAAGATATATTATTAAAACAAGGATAAAAACAAGTAAGTGTGTAGCTATTGTTGATTACCAAAGATTCTTATTTTTTATCATAAGATGATTTTTGAAATGTCTTGAATTAATTTCACGTAATTAATGTCAAATAGAGAAATTTCTTGAATGCAATTTTACATATATCAAATAAAAAAAATCCCAAGCACGTTGTTACGGATTACAGATTACTGCTCCCTTCGTCTTTAAAAAGTTTGATCTATTTCCTTTTTAGTCTGTCTCTAAAAAGTATAAATTTTTTATTTTTGGATACTTCTTTCTCTTTAATGAAATGACACTCATTCTCCACTAATTATAATATTTTAAAAAAAAAATCTTTAGATCTCTATCTTATTTTTTTAATTATATATTAAAACTCGTGCATAATCAAATGTTAATACTTTTCAGGCCGAGGGATTACCTTTTATTGTCAATCTTCTTTTTATAGACTATTAGCTACTTCTATTACTCCATTTGGATTCTATCTCGAATCTTCTAGCTAATTGCTAGTACTCAAGATTAGAAAATTGCATTGACGACAAAATATCAAA
Source organism: Salvia hispanica (assembly GCF_023119035.1). Taxonomy (NCBI): domain Eukaryota; kingdom Viridiplantae; phylum Streptophyta; class Magnoliopsida; order Lamiales; family Lamiaceae; genus Salvia; species Salvia hispanica. The sequence continues at coordinate 33,668,320 of NC_062969.1, read as the reverse complement.
GCTCTAAATCTAGGAGAGAGAATATCACATCATGGAAAATTCTGGAGAGCTATGAATTGTATGAAATTTTATTCCCTACTCCCCTATATATATAGAGAAAGAGGATATGCTAGTGACCTAAATGCCACAAGTTACCCCCAGTGGCGACATATTTCTATTCTCTCTTTTATGCTTCATATTTTTTTCTCTTTTCTTTCCACTTATACAATATAATGTGTATAATCCAATTGTATTAGTTTTTCTCTCTGTTCTCTTTTACACTATTAATTACATGAATTTTAAATCTTTGTCCCTTCATAATTAAAAATTGTTTCTATCTATATTAAACTTACATAAAAATTGAAATTATTAAATATTACTTCATTTCAAGCTTTTGGGTGGTCACATACATCGACCCTATAATTATTAATAGTGACTTGGGGCCCCCTATCGTAAAATTCTGGCTTCGTTACTGGATCGAATTCTATCTTCTCTGCTAGGAATTGAACTAACACATTATTTTCTTTGCATGTATTTCTCTTATGCATATTGATGCATTTTTTTCTAGCACTATAACTAACTGCAACTGTACAGTGTAAAAATAGTATTGCTAAAGATCACTATCGAGATATTGCACGTGAAGAATAATATTACAAAATGTCTTATAATTAAATGAGCGTTATTTACTTTCTGGAAACACATGGTTTTGATTATTAACTATGTTTAAACAAATAAGAAACTAATAAAAAAAATTAAGCAACTAATAATAAAAGAGCGAAAACTGATAGAAATAATCAGACAAATAAGGGAATTCCGGGGACATTACAAAATTAGTTAGTCTCATAATCTTTAATAACATGGATATTAAAAATCATAGTTTTGTTTTTATCCAACTGTATCGTATAAAATTAGGAGTAGTGATTTAGAGACATAATGTCTCTAAGCCATAATAACATTGTGACTAATTTACCCTAACATTAAAGTATTAAATAGATATATACCTAATTAAGGAAAATTTAACCAAATTAATTATTCTTATCTAAATGCATATATGTTAATTGGAGATAAACTTAATCATGCAACTAGAGTAATGAATTTAAAATTTTTTCAATCAAAACCATTCTTGTCGTGTAAATTTTTAAAACAATTAATTAAAAAATCAGTAATTTAGATTACCAGTATTAATTAACACACTACATAACTAAATTATTATATTTAATTGTAAAATAATTTGATTACTTAAATAGCATCATATGCTTTTTCAAATAGATTTTACGTTGTGCTATTCTTTCATAACTTATTTTTTTCCTTAAATTTTCTGAAACATTTTGTCAATATAGTAACAATGAAATCATTCATTTAATAGTATATGAAAAAATATGTAAAAAATTAAACATTTATCTTATTCAATTTGGTTTATATAATAAAATAATATACTATTTTTTCATTATCTTTTCAATTTTTTTGTTATTTTTCTTTGCTTTAACTAAATTTAATATTTTTTATTTAATTAAGCTAGGGCGTCTAATATTTTAATATAACTATTTAGTTTTAAAATATTAAATAGATGAGTTAAGAAAATACAATTAATTTTTATTCAGATTCAAATCTATCGTTTTAAATGTTAAAAATCAAAGAAATTATTAATTTAATACAAAAATAATTGGATGAATCTACTTTTCTCATTTTAGATTATTTTAATATACCACATGTCAACTACTACTAATTGATTAATAATTAAAAGTAATAAGAATCATAAACTCTGCTAATATTATAAGATAGTGCGGAGTATTATTTGTTTAGAGTTAGGAATTCTAATATTTGCAAAAAAAAGAGTGAGGGAATATTAAATATGTAGCTTTAAAATGTTAAATATATAAGTTAAGAACATGCGATTATTTATTGATCACTGTTAAACATAATCTTTCAAAAATTATAAATTAAAGAAATTATAATTTTGTAAAATAAAGAATTAAACTTAAAATCATAAACACTAGACTCAATTAGCATTCGTACACCATGTATCAAATTTAATTTATTGCATGTTATAGTTAAATATTTTAATATATTTAAAATATGAAATAAATGATATAAGAACATATGATTTTATCGAGGTTCAACTATAATGGTCCAAGATTTAAGAATTTAAAAAAATCAAAATAAAAAAATAAAAAATTAGAACTAGAGAATTCTTAAAATCAAAACCATATACTCACTTAATTAGTAGTATTAATATATAATATAGTATTATCAAATTTTAATGTGTTGGGTGTTATATTAAAGTGAGCTAAAAAATTTATTATTTTTTAAAGATTATTGTGAATAAAAAGTGATTAAAAGAATAAGTTTATCAATATTGAAGATTATAGTATTATAATTACAAAGTAATTATTTTTTGTCACATGTTATAGTAACTCTAAGTATTTACAGTTCAAAAATATTAGATAACTAATTATTTATATTTTATAGCGCTAATTATTTGTTAAAAATGATTTAAATTCACATTTATAAAGACTAATTCATTAAGAAGTCTGAAATTATTTGTTTGTTGATAAATCTTATTTTATTTGTAGACAAAATGTACACTAAATATATAAAGCTAATAAAATTAATATTTAAAATTTTAAAGAAATATCTTTAAGTAAATGCATTAAAATGGGCATATATAAAAAAAGTTATCAAATCATGTTTTAAACAATTAGATGATTGCAACATGTTATTAAATGCATGCATCATCTATGCATAATCAAAATTTATATCCTTAAATAGGTGTATTTAGTAAACAAATTAATGTAGGGGTAATAAAGTACATATACAAAATATAAATTTAATTAAAAATATGATATAATATATACTTACCATTTTAAGCATTATGGCTTGGAGACATTATGTCTCCAAAACATTACATTAATTTGTTTACTAAATACACCTATTTAAGGATATAAATTTTGATTATGCATAGATGATGCATGCATTTAATAACATGTTGCAATCATCTAATTGTTTAAAACATGATTTGATAACTTTTTTTATATATGCCCATTTTAATGCATTTACTTAAAGATATTTCTTTAAAATTTTAAATATTAATTTTATTAGCTTTATATATTTAGTGTACATTTTGTCTACAAATAAAATAAGATTTATCAACAAACAAATAATTTCAGACTTCTTAATGAATTAGTCTTTATAAATGTGAATTTAAATCATTTTTAACAAATAATTAGCGCTATAAAATATAAATAATTAGTTATCTAATATTTTTGAACTGTAAATACTTAGAGTTACTATAACATGTGACAAAAAATAATTACTTTGTAATTATAATACTATAATCTTCAATATTGATAAACTTATTCTTTTAATCACTTTTTATTCACAATAATCTTTAAAAAATAATAAATTTTTTAGCTCACTTTAATATAACACCCAACACATTAAAATTTGATAATACTATATTATATATTAATACTACTAATTAAGTGAGTATATGGTTTTGATTTTAAGAATTCTCTAGTTCTAATTTTTTATTTTTTTATTTTGATTTTTTTAAATTCTTAAATCTTGGACCATTATAGTTGAACCTCGATAAAATCATATGTTCTTATATCATTTATTTCATATTTTAAATATATTAAAATATTTAACTATAACATGCAATAAATTAAATTTGATACATGGTGTACGAATGCTAATTGAGTCTAGTGTTTATGATTTTAAGTTTAATTCTTTATTTTACAAAATTATAATTTCTTTAATTTATAATTTTTGAAAGATTATGTTTAACAGTGATCAATAAATAATCGCATGTTCTTAACTTATATATTTAACATTTTAAAGCTACATATTTAATATTCCCTCACTCTTTTTTTTGCAAATATTAGAATTCCTAACTCTAAACAAATAATACTCCGCACTATCTTATAATATTAGCAGAGTTTATGATTCTTATTACTTTTAATTATTAATCAATTAGTAGTAGTTGACATGTGGTATATTAAAATAATCTAAAATGAGAAAAGTAGATTCATCCAATTATTTTTGTATTAAATTAATAATTTCTTTGATTTTTAACATTTAAAACGATAGATTTGAATCTGAATAAAAATTAATTGTATTTTCTTAACTCATCTATTTAATATTTTAAAACTAAATAGTTATATTAAAATATTAGACGCCCTAGCTTAATTAAATAAAAAATATTAAATTTAGTTAAAGCAAAGAAAAATAACAAAAAAATTGAAAAGATAATGAAAAAATAGTATATTATTTTATTATATAAACCAAATTGAATAAGATAAATGTTTAATTTTTTACATATTTTTTCATATACTATTAAATGAATGATTTCATTGTTACTATATTGACAAAATGTTTCAGAAAATTTAAGGAAAAAAATAAGTTATGAAAGAATAGCACAACGTAAAATCTATTTGAAAAAGCATATGATGCTATTTAAGTAATCAAATTATTTTACAATTAAATATAATAATTTAGTTATGTAGTGTGTTAATTAATACTGGTAATCTAAATTACTGATTTTTTAATTAATTGTTTTAAAAATTTACACGACAAGAATGGTTTTGATTGAAAAAATTTTAAATTCATTACTCTAGTTGCATGATTAAGTTTATCTCCAATTAACATATATGCATTTAGATAAGAATAATTAATTTGGTTAAATTTTCCTTAATTAGGTATATATCTATTTAATACTTTAATGTTAGGGTAAATTAGTCACAATGTTATTATGGCTTGGAGACATTATGTCTCTAAATCACTACTCTTAAAAATCATAGTTTTGTTTTTATCCAACTGTATCGTATGTACGCATTCTACTTATCAACAAGATTTATAGATTTCAATCTTCCTAAAATACTATGGATTAGTATATGGTAAGTGCAGATGTGCAGATGTTGATCCCTGCACACTATAGAAGGTTGGCATACAACCATGTATTAGTTTTGAGATAGGTACTTGTAAAAATTAAACTAGCCAACTAGCGGGAATTTGAGCGAGTTCAACTGAAATTAGATCACAACTAAATTAACATGGGCAAGTGAAAAGGATGATCGACTCAGGATCCAAATAAACATGTTCTGATAAAGTAAAATTAGGTCGACATAGTAACAATTGTCAGCCTCGTAGAGGCAAAATCTATGGCTTGACATTACTCTCATACAGCCAGCCATACTCGTATGGAACTGGCTTAATAATTTCTTCTATTTCGTCTTTTATATTGGTAATATTATACTAGGTATTTATTAATAAAATAAATTTATCCTTTTTCTCTAATACTCGGTAGGTAAGCATTTTAGTTGTAATCAATTGAAAATGAATTACTCAACTAGTCTTGTCTCCCTAATCACCCACCTCCTCAATTTGATTCACAAATTTCAAAATTTCAATACATGACTATTATACTAAATCGAATTTAAGTCATCAGATTTTTTATTAACTAACGGCCTTAATTTTGTTTCCATAAATACCCCCATTGAAATGGCAAACGATAGAATTAGATGATAATTAGATGAATACAAAATTGAATACACTAACCAAGGTTTGTAGATGTGTGTAGAGCCATAGATTCTAGAGCTGCTATACAGTATACACCAATACAAATATACAATACCAATACACAACGATTTTCCCTAATTTTTCTACCTCGAGTTTCTTCCATATCCACACCTTGCAACAACGCCTCCTCACCCTCTATATCTTCTGATTCTCAACAATACATCTTTATCTGTTTTCCCAATTTTAAAGGATAATTACTTTTTTAGGTATAACGAATATGTTCCGCTGAAGATCTGGTTTTGATCGCTTAATTAAATTGAACTTTCTAACCCCTGTTTCTATCTCCGATCATCCAGTTATTGCTGTTTATGAGGTACGATCTGTTGCTCTTTTGTAACTGCTTATATTCGATGGAAATGAACTGTTTAATCTTCCTTGATTGTCGATGAACTTACAGTGAGATGACTGATATAGTGTTTTTATAGGTTTGTTTATCTATCTGTTTTTTGTTGTTGCATTGGCTATTGGCTATTGGCTATTGAGCGTATATATAACTGTTAAATGTTGTGAAAATTTGGTGTCTTTTTGAAATTTTGCACATTTTGTGATTATAAATTGGAATTTCCCCGGTGATAGAGGGTTTGTTGGCTGAAGACTTTACCTTTTCCCCCTTCTAAAGGTTGACTGAAGATTCTGCACAGAAGTGAGCAGGAGCTGATTTGCATGGGTGACGATGCCAGAATTGCGTAGCGGAGCAAGGAGATCAAAACGGCTTGGTGATCTCCAGCCTGCTAATCAAGAAGAAAATATTCTTTCACCTGCTCAGAATAGAACCAGAAGGAGAGGAAGAGGGAGAGGGAGAGGGAATGCAGCTGGTGTAGCTAAAGGTCCTTCTGCAGCAACACCCGCAAGGCCAACTGCTGCTGGTAGAGGCAGAGGGGTTAGGTTGATAGATTTAGAACCAGAGCCACCTTGTGAGATTCTTCCTCAAGCTGGTGTTGGGGCAAGGGATCCAGCTTGTAATAAAGTAGAGGGTGGGGCAGATAAAGAAATCGCAATGGACGGTGGAAGTGCTGATAAAGTAATGGGAGTTGAAGAAGAACCAAGTTCAACTCCAGTGCCTGAG
>NC_062969.1:33641260-33661598 GCF_023119035.1 Salvia hispanica | reverse complement strand
AAAATGAGAAAAGTAGATTCATCCAATTATTTTTGTATTAAATTAATAATTTCTTTGATTTTTAACATTTAAAACGATAGATTTGAATCTGAATAAAAATTAATTGTATTTTCTTAACTCATCTATTTAATATTTCAAAACTAAATAGTTATATTAAAATATTAGACGCCCTAGCTTAATTAAATAAAAAATATTAAATTTAGTTAAAGCAAAGAAAAATAATAAAAAAATTGAAAAGATAATGAAAAAATAGTATATTATTTTATTATATAAACCAAATTGAATAAGATAAATGTTTAATTTTTTACATATTTTTTCATATACTATTAAATGAATGATTTCATTGTTACTATATTGACAAAATGTTTCAGAAAATTTAAGGAAAAAAATAAGTTATGAAAGAATAGCACAATGTAAAATCTATTTGAAAAAGCATATGATGCTATTTAAGTAATCAAATTATTTTACAATTAAATATAATAATTTAGTTATGTAGTGTGTTAATTAATACTGGTAATCTAAATTACTGATTTTTTAATTAATTGTTTTAAAAATTTACACGACAAGAATGGTTTTGATTGAAAAAATTTTAAATTCATTACTCTAGTTGCATGATTAAGTTTATCTCCAATTAACATATATGCATTTAGATAAGAATAATTAATTTGGTTAAATTTTCCTTAATTAGGTATATATCTATTTAATACTTTAATGTTAGGGTAAATTAGTCACAATGTTATTATGGCTTGGAGACATTATGTCTCTAAATCACTACTCTTAAAAATCATAGTTTTGTTTTTATCCAACTGTATCGTATGTACGCATTCTACTTATCAACAAGATTTATAGATTTCAATCTTCCTAAAATACTATGGATTAGTATATGGTAAGTGCAGATGTGCAGATGTTGATCCCTGCACACTATAGAAGGTTGGCATACAACCATGTATTAGTTTTGAGATAGGTACTTGTAAAAATTAAACTAGCCAACTAGCGGGAATTTGAGCGAGTTCAACTGAAATTAGATCACAACTAAATTAACATGGGCAAGTGAAAAGGATGATCGACTCAGGATCCAAATAAACATGTTCTGATAAAGTAAAATTAGGTCGACATAGTAACAATTGTCAGCCTCGTAGAGGCAAAATCTATGGCTTGACATTACTCTCATACAGCCAGCCATACTCGTATGGAACTGGCTTAATAATTTCTTCTATTTCGTCTTTTATATTGGTAATATTATACTAGGTATTTATTAATAAAATAAATTTATCCTTTTTCTCTAATACTCGGTAGGTAAGCATTTTAGTTGTAATCAATTGAAAATGAATTACTCAACTAGTCTTGTCTCCCTAATCACCCACCTCCTCAATTTGATTCACAAATTTCAAAATTTCAATACATGACTATTATACTAAATCGAATTTAAGTCATCAGATTTTTTATTAACTAACGGCCTTAATTTTGTTTCCATAAATACCCCCATTGAAATGGCAAACGATAGAATTAGATGATAATTAGATGAATACAAAATTGAATACACTAACCAAGGTTTGTAGATGTGTGTAGAGCCATAGATTCTAGAGCTGCTATACAGTATACACCAATACAAATATACAATACCAATACACAACGATTTTCCCTAATTTTTCTACCTCGAGTTTCTTCCATATCCACACCTTGCAACAACGCCTCCTCACCCTCTATATCTTCTGATTCTCAACAATACATCTTTATCTGTTTTCCCAATTTTAAAGGATAATTACTTTTTTAGGTATAACGAATATGTTCCGCTGAAGATCTGGTTTTGATCGCTTAATTAAATTGAACTTTCTAACCCCTGTTTCTATCTCCGATCATCCAGTTATTGCTGTTTATGAGGTACGATCTGTTGCTCTTTTGTAACTGCTTATATTCGATGGAAATGAACTGTTTAATCTTCCTTGATTGTCGATGAACTTACAGTGAGATGACTGATATAGTGTTTTTATAGGTTTGTTTATCTATCTGTTTTTTGTTGTTGCATTGGCTATTGGCTATTGGCTATTGAGCGTATATATAACTGTTAAATGTTGTGAAAATTTGGTGTCTTTTTGAAATTTTGCACATTTTGTGATTATAAATTGGAATTTCCCCGGTGATAGAGGGTTTGTTGGCTGAAGACTTTACCTTTTCCCCCTTCTAAAGGTTGACTGAAGATTCTGCACAGAAGTGAGCAGGAGCTGATTTGCATGGGTGACGATGCCAGAATTGCGTAGCGGAGCAAGGAGATCAAAACGGCTTGGTGATCTCCAGCCTGCTAATCAAGAAGAAAATATTCTTTCACCTGCTCAGAATAGAACCAGAAGGAGAGGAAGAGGGAGAGGGAGAGGGAATGCAGCTGGTGTAGCTAAAGGTCCTTCTGCAGCAACACCCGCAAGGCCGACTGCTGGTGGTAGAGGCAGGGGGGTTAGGTTGATAGATTTAGAACCAGAGCCACCTTGTGAGATTCTTCCTCAAGCTGGTGTTGGGGCAAGGGATCCAGCTTGTAATAAAGTAGAGGGTGGGGCAGATAAAGAAATCGCAATGGACGGTGGAAGTGCTGATAAAGTAATGGGAGTTGAAGAAGAACCAAGTTCAACTCCAGTGCCTGAGAGGGTAATTGGTTACCTCTTCTTCTCAATTCCTCTGGGATTATTGAGGGTTCTTTCAATTTCTTGAGATTGCAGTCACCATTCATATCGCATCTCAATAATCTTTTGAATTTGAATTTTATTCTGGTTAGTGAGTCCAGTGTTACTTGGCGCAGGTTCAAGTTGGCAACTCACCAATGTATAAGACGGAAAGAAAATTAGGTAAGGGTGGATTCGGCCAAGTTTATGTTGGTCGAAGAGTAAGTGGTGGCAGTGAAAGAATGGGACCTGATGCTGTCGAGGTATCATGTGGCACAAATAATTGCTAAAAGTTTTTACCTAATTGATCTTGGCGCTGTCTAATAAAATCAAAATTTCTCTGTATAGGTAGCGTTGAAGTTTGAACACCGAAATAGCAAGGGTTGCAATTACGGCCCTCCTTATGAATGGCAGGTCTACAAGTAAGTTCTTAGTTCAAAGTTTGAGAATGTTCTCAATATCTCTCCATTTTTTTCTCTATTTTATTCAGATATTCATTTTCGTAAGTGCTGTGTAATTTTTCTGTTAAGCTCCCTAAATGGATGCTATGGGGTACCATGGGTTCACTACAAGGGCCGCCAAGGAGATTTCTACATTCTGGTGGGTTTACATATTTTCAAGAGGTTTCATAATTTCTATCTTGTTTCTAATGAATATTGTTTCAGGTCATGGATATACTTGGGCCTAGTCTTTGGGATGTTTGGAATTCTTTGGGCCAGTCGTAAGATCATCTCTCTCTTTCTCTGACATGTGCTCCATTTATTCCTCTTTTTAGGCTTCACATTGCCATTGACCATGAGCACCTGAAACAGGATGTCGCCAAGTATGACAGCTTGCATAGCAGTTGAGGCTATCTCAATTCTTGAGAAGCTCCACATGAAGGGGTAAAGCCTTCAAAATACTGCCGAATATATTTTCTTCAATGTCAGATCACCACTTCCTAGGAAAGGAGTTGTTCCTTTTTAATTGCTTCTTTCACTTGTGTACGGCTATTAAATCCATTTCCACAATTTCTGGTGCTAATCTAGATTTGTGCATGGAGACGTGAAGCCAGAGAACTTTTTACTTGGCCAGCCTGGAACAGCAGAGGAGAAAAAGCTGTATCTTATTGATCTTGGTTTGGGTAAGATAACTGTTGTTCTGTTAACATGTGGCTTAGCTACATTCATATTGATTAGTTATAGCAAGAAACATAGAATGGAGATACAGCATTTTTTGTTTCTCTCTAGTATTTGTGATCTTGCTACACTTTCTCAGTACAATATCTTCTGGTATTCTGAACACAATCTGTGCTGCAGCTTCCAGGTGGAAAGATGCATCATCCGGGCAACATGTTGAGTATGATCAGAGGCCAGATATCTTTAGGTTTGTTAAGTTTATGTAAATTTTTGCTATATACAGGGGCACCACAAGGTATGCAATAAACTTTAGTTATCGATCCACAGGGGCACCATAAGGTATGCAAGTGTGCATGCACACTTGGGTCGTACAGGAAGTAGGAGGGATGATCTAGAGTCGTTGGCATACACCCTGATATTTCTTATAAAAGGAAGGTTGCCATGGCAAGGGTATCAGGTAATTGACATTTACTTAGTTAACTTGATGATTATCTTATCAGATTTGGCTGATCCTTCCTTCATGATTGATGGTGACGTGACAGGGTGATAACAAGAGTTTTCTAGTCTGTAAGAAGAAAATGGCGACCTCTCCGGAACTGATGTGTTGCTTTTGCCCTGCTCCATTTAAACAGTTTCTTGAGGCTGTTACTAATATGAAGTTTGATGAGGAGCCAAATTATTCTAAGCTGATTTCCTTATTTGATAGTCTGATTGAACCATGCACTACACTGAGACCAATAAGGATAGATGGAGCTCTTAAGGTAGCATGAAAACGAGTTTGTTTGAGCAAGTTTAGTGTGTTGACTCTCACTTAAGTTTCATTTAGCACAAAAATTTACCTCGAGACAAACTTAGCATTTTCATTATGGATGTGCATTTTTGAGGTTTCTATGTATCTGTGTATATTTATCGTATTCCTTCACACAGGTTGGGCAAAAGCGTGGTAGGTTGTTGCTTAACTTGGATGAAGATGAACAACCAAAGAAGAAAGTACGGCTGGGTAGTCCTGCGACTCAGTGGATCTCAGTGTATAATGCACGACGCCCAATGAAACAGAGGTAACTGCTGATTTTGAATATTTATTTAGGAATTTGTGCATGCAATTTTTACTTCTCCAAAAGTTTGTACTTTATCTAGAAATGTACTGCAAATGTGAGGACTAGCAAACGTACTTTGATATCTGCCAGTTGTTATCTACTTTTCCTCGCACAACTTTAAATGATATTGAAGTCCTAAGTTCCTTCAAGTTTCATACTTTGCTTGGATTAATATGTGAATTATTTGTATATTATCATTGGTGGTTTTTCAGGTTTTCTTGGTAGTTTCTGGTGCTGTCTTATGTCAGTTATTGTAATAGCTTCATATGTTTCTCCTTCTACTGTCGCATTTTAAATACATATTTTGCTGCCTCTTGCAATGCACTCTACATTTTGGTGTATGATATACATTTTCACATATGCAAATCGGTATTTTTGTGATTATGCTGCTGTTCTTTACAGTGTTCAGCATGGATTACCCTCCAATTTTGACTCAATATTTTGATAATTGATTTTCAACAACTCTGATAACTGAATGTGAATTGATTGCATTTTATCTTTGTGAATGGTGTATTCGTCATGCAACATTTGAACCGACATGTGTGTTTGACTTGGATTATGTTCACATTTTTATCGCAAACCTCTATAATTTTTTGTGAGATTTTCCTTGTAGATATCACTACAATGTTGCGGATTCAAGACTCCGTCAGCATGTAGAGAAGGGTAATGAAGATGGCTTGTATATTAGCTGTGTAGCTTCAGCATCAAGTCTGTGGGCCTTGATCATGGATGCTGGAACAGGTTTTACTTCACAAGTCTATGAGCTTTCAGCTGTTTTTCTTCATAAGGTAGAGATAATCTTATTATTTCGTTTTATATTTGCGTTGTTTTCTTTTCTTCATTCTAGCTGATTGTACATGCCCATGCAATAATATTTTCTTGGTTCTGTGCAGGATTGGATCATGGAACAATGGGAAAAAAACTATTACATCAGTTCTATAGCTGGTGCTACTAATGGAAGTTCACTGGTGGTTATGTCTAAAGGTAAACTCTTATCTAACTGTTGTCTCGTTTATATCTCTTCTTTTCACTGTCCAACCCCCTCTGTGTTTTCTTCATTGTTAAAAGTTTCCTTGCTAACAAATTATCCTTTAAATGTTCTACTTAGGTAGAGATTCTATCTTCTTCATTATATTAAGACTGATGTTTTTGCTTTTAACTCGTCTGTCCTTCAGGAACACCTTATACCCAACAATCATATAAAGTTAGTGAATCCTTTCCTTTCAAGTGGATCAATAAGAAGTGGAAAGAAGGATTCCATGTCACATCTATGACAACTGCTGGCAGCCGCTGGGGTGTTGTGATGTCCAGAAATTCTGGGTACTCTGAACAGGTAAAAACATCTCACCATATTTCACTAAGCTAACCTGTAAAATTTTGCTAAAAAAAGTACCAAGTCTCTATTTTTAATGAGGGTCTATAATCTTTGAACACTTGTATCATCCATTTGCATTTACAGATTAACTGCATTTTATTCTTCACATCAACACAACAAAATGCATTGTCATTTTTACACATACTAAATTGTTATTTCAGATATCCTTCCTTGGTATTTTATGATAATGGGAATTGAAAAAAATTGATGGTAGTGTGGGACTTTTGAAGTGCACATTTACTGTGGAGGAATTATTTGTATATAATCAATGCCAATCATTTTCCCCCCAATAAGCCAATATGAGTTGGCTGGAAATATTGTGTTTTACTGTTTGGTTGTTTTGGGACATAACGTAATACTAATCGGGTGGATTGGTTTCTCAGGTGGTTGAGCTTGATTTTCTTTATCCAAGTGAAGGAATCCACCGACGTTGGGAAAGTGGGTACAGAATAACATCCATGGCCGCTACTGCCGATCAAGCAGCTTTCATACTTAGCATACCGAGACGCAAAATAATGGATGAGACTCAGGAGACACTCCGTACATCTGCATTCCCAAGCACCCATGTAAAGGTACTAAACTTTATCTAAGAATTGGAGGTTTACATGAGAGTTTACTCTCAAGTTCTCCTCAATATTACAACTTCCTTTTTCATTTATTCTTTGTATTTGGTTTACAGGAGAAGTGGTCCAAGAATCTCTACATCGCATCGATATGTTATGGTCGTACAGTTTGCTGAAGTTGTATAATATGTACTTATTGAGATGAGGGGGCAGGCTACATTTTTGATTAAATTGGGTAACCATGTTTCTAGGCAGTAAAAATATAACATGATGTGCTTCCGTGTAATGGAAAGACGACATTGAAGAAGAAGAAGGTGCCGTGGACGTGATAGAAAATTGAAGCTGTACAATGGGGTAAGGATTGAGAGCAAGGAGGTTGTGTGCTTATGTAAAAGCTATTGCTAAGATTTGAAATGTGATTCGATCCTATTATGATTTACTATTGATATTAGCCCCCTACCATAATCATATCAAATGCATGTAGTAGAAGGTTTATTGAAAGATGAGAAAAGTTCCAAGAGAAGAGTGAGTTGTGCACCAACATCTTGATCCACAATGTCGGAAACAATATCATCCATGACACCACCAGCAAATCCCCGAGGGTGTTGCACAATGGGAATTTGTGTTTATTGTTGAGCACATGGTCATCGGGCTGCACATCCCAAGATCTTGCTGCTCCAGTCCACTCCCGCAACCTGGAAAATGCAGTCGTCCATCTCTGAAGCATGTGATTAGCACTCCCTTTGTCTGCGTGTCCTTGAGCGTTAGATCTGATCTCCAAACACTTTCTTCAGCAATTTGGAGATGCTTTAACCCAAGAGTAAAGGCCGTTGGTTCAGGCTATACGGGCTATTGTGGGGTTGTCAGATTTAGCTATGAAAATGGATTGGAGGTGGACGAGGGTGTTGCCGGCCAGGATAGCATCCTTGCCGTTCATGCTCAAAATCCTCACTTTTCCATTATTGTTATTCACACAGCTTATGTTGCAGAGAATGGGGAATGTTTCATTGGTCAGTTTGTCTTTGAAGCAAATTAGAGTATATTGTTGTCGTAATTAACGTGAAAACTTTAATCACATATGAAGCACCAAAACTTATGAGAAAAATCACATAAGAAGTTGTTAGCAGAAATGTGACAAAAGTCATATATCAGCGAATTTAGGGATTGCTAAAAATGCCCTTTAAGTGATTTGAGTATTTTCGTTCGAAAAGTGACTAAAAACCCCCATTCGTGATTATATAATTCGTTTGGCGATATTTTTTTGTCAGGGGTCTGTAATGCAAAAACCCTAAAGGTTAGGGACGATCCCAAAAATTGAAATTGACGAGGCTTAACTAAAGTTGGAGTGTCAATTAAATATTGAACAACCATTCACTAATATCACGAACTTTGGTTGACATCTGGATTTTCCCTCAAGATTAGAACTAGGATGTAAATATCACATAACTTTGTTGTTGTTGCGGATTTTTAATAAAAATGCAAAATCGAAACTAAAAAGCTAAAATTAAAGTTGAAGTATCAAAATATATGGATATATAAGACATCGTTTCAAAAGTAAAATAAAAAAATTTAATAAAAACAAAACTTCACGTCCACCGCGTGCCCCGTCTCTCTCTACCAAATCACGCCAGGAAATGAAATCATCATCTAATTTCGAGAACGTCTGCGAAAGAATGAGCGACTATTGAGGGAAAAAATTGAGCGAGTTGAGCTTAATCAAATTATGAGATAGTTTAATTTTTTAAAAGACTAAAGGCCAAAAATAGTCCTTAACATATGACGATTTTACGATTTTAGTCCAAAACATTATTTTTTGAATTATTTGGTCCTCCACAATTGAAAACGGGCCAAATTTAGTCTTTTTTGGACGGCATCGTTAAAAATTGACTGTCAATGCATTTTTAATCTATTTTGATTGGATTAGGAGTTTAATTAGAATATTTAATTTATTTAAAACTAAATTAATCATCAAACTCCATATATTATAAGCATTTTAAATTAGCTGGAAAAAAAAAAAGAAAGAAAATACAGTAAGAGGTGAATCTGCAGATGAGTCTGTTTTCACTTTTCACCTTCTTCTTGTTGTTCTTGAGCTGAAACAATCCCTTCAAAAATGCATAGGATTCCAGCATCATTTCGATCTACTCCATCTCCATCTCCATCCGCGCTGCCTCCACCTCTCGCCATCTCCATCCCCACAATCCTTCGCCCAACATTTTTATCGACGCCACCGTCTCCTCCACCGTGCTCCTCAACTTAAATTAATTTGTTAAACATGAAAATCCCATTAATTTCATTAAACAAAAAGCAATGAAATAATAATGATTTGATAAATGAACGTTTACGCTGTGTGCAGCTAAATCACTGAAATTTCCGGCAATTGCTAGAACCCAAAAATTCAACCGGAAAGAACCCCAATTCAACTGGATATCGTCATAGCCTTGAACCAGAATCGACCCTAACAATCGAACCAAATCGAAGATGGAACACAAAAAAAATCCAACAAAAATGGGCCGACTTCCTCTAAAATGGAACATAGAAATTCAACGAGAATGGCTCATATTTACAACAAATTGAACTTGGAGAGGCAATGGTTGCAAAGAAGTTTCCTTCTTAGTTTGCCCAGCCAAGCAACGACCACCACCCAGCTGTTTTCATGAGATCGTGCTCGTGAGAGGTGTTTTCCTCTAGAATTTCTGAGTAATCGATCGGGATTTGAGCTCTGGAATTGATCTCTTATATTTGACACCATCGGCGAATCCTAATTTGGTGTTGTTCTTCGATTTGAACTTCAATTTCACAATATTCTGATCCAGCAAAGACTTCAGTCGAGATCCGTCGCCGGAACCCTCTTGCTTCTGCTCGATTGGCGGTGGTGCGGTGTCGTTCTCCATCGCGTCCATGTTATCGAATAAGAACTACGACGAGAAGTACCTCCCACCGCCGGGATGGTGCGGGAATGCGGCGGTGCGCTACCTCTCCGCCACCGCGCGGAGCTTTTTTTGATAATAATTTAGCTTGTAGTTAACAAAACATACTTAGTTACCTAATCCCATCAAAATAGCTTAAACATGAATTTACCGTCCATTTTTAACGGTACCGTCCAAGAAGGACTAAATCTGGCCCGTTTTCAATTGTGGAGGACTAAATAATTCAAAAGATAATGTTTTGGACCAAAATTATAAAATCGTCATATGTTAAGGACCACTTTGGGCCTTTACTCTTTTTAAAATAAAAAATTTGTGGGTTGAAGAGAGAGATAGGACTTCGGTAGGAAAAAGTTTTTGAATTTTATAATTAAAATGTCATCATTTTATTATATTCAATTTGATATTTTAGTTTTAGTTTAGCCACACTAATTTCCATTATTATGCTCAATTTTACAATAATTTGAAATTCCAATAAATTTGGAATTGAAATTTAGTTTCATACCCTGTACCAAATATTGTACTAGATGAAATTGAAGATTCCATTTCAAATCCAAACTTTCAATTTTATGGTACCCAAACACATTCAATTTGTATAATTTCTTTTGGGATGTTGGTCCATAAAATCATTAAAAATTGATTAAGATTTAGTATTTTCCATAAATTTTAAAGTTTGTCTAAAATATCACAAACTTTACATTTTGTATGTTACTCTATGGTAAGTCAATGACCATATCCAACTAATTTACATGCATTTTATTTTTATCTTGACACTATTAAATATATGTGATTTTCTACATGACTTTTTATTCTATTTGTCATAAACTTAAAAAGTGGTCTAAAATATCATAAACATTTCACAATTATCCATGTAGAATAAGTTTTTTATCGATAAATATTTAATTTGAGCTGGGTTGAAAAATAACAAACAAAATGTAAAGTTTGTAATATTTTAGAAAAATTTTAAAATCAGTAGAAAATACTAAAACTTGGCCAAAATTCATGTTTTAGGGACCCATATATCCTTTTATTCGATACGAGAATTTCATAAAACTTGATATTTGACAGGGGATGGAAAACATAATAATAAAATTAAGGAAGCATAACTGAAGAATTTAGATTAATAAAAATAATAACATGTAGAATTACCACGTAAATTTTAGATTAAGGAAACAGCTCCAATCTATATTCCTATATTTATATTATGATTAAGGGAAATGCTATGCAGCCACATTATGGCCAGCTGTGTGGTACTTTTTATAAATAATTATAAAAGTTAATGTAATAAACTAATAGAAATAGTTAGTGCTAAGGTGAATTTACGTACTAACCCTTTCCCACCATTTTGAAAGATATTAGTACGAGTAATATCTTTTACTTCAAATTTACATATACGTTCTCTGTCCATAATAATTACAATTATCTTTTCCAAGAAAATTAATAATAATACATTAAATTGTGCACAAATTTTCAACACGTTAAAACAAATAAAATGTATGGATATATTGGGAAATATATCATACCATACCTATTAAAATATATAGTCATATATCATAAATAATTTACGCTAGTAAGTATGTACTTTGCATATAGTTAATGCTCCATTTTATGATCAAAGTTTCGTTCCTTCATAGTTGAGGTAGAGCTTTTCGGTATGGAGTTTAAGAAATTTATATTTAGTATTTTAACTAGATAGATAAAAGAAGTAAGAGAGAAAATAATAAAGAGGATAGACTATAAAGTGAATAAAGTAGAGAGAATAAAGTAAAATAGAATAAAGTAAGAGTGAGAAAAATGTTTATTATTATTATTATATATAAAAATGACTCAACTATGAAGAAACTTTCAAAAATGAAAAAATGACTCAACTATGAGCGAATGGAGAGAGTATTAATTAATCTTATACACAATGATGTTACTCCTAACTATTCTAACTTGTTAGTCATTTTCCATCTATACGCAATGTTATACAATATATAATTGTATTGCATATCATATAAATTACTTATAAATTATAATTGTATCATATAATCAACAGTGTAATTTCATTCATACATGTATCATATTAATTATATAAACAATTGTATATTTAAGATAATGCTATAATCCCACAATGTATTATGTAAAATAAGTTTATTACATTAAAAAATAACTATATTATACTCCCTTTGTCCCATAAAAATATTTGCATTTTAAATGGCATGAGACTGATACATAATTGGTAAAGTAAAAGGGATAAGGAGAATTGTAGTTAAAGTAATGTTAGTAGTAATGAGATCCATAATATTATTAGTGTTTGAATCTCAAATTTTACGATTGAAATAAATGGCCTTTAGTTCCATTAAAGATTAATTATAGATTAAAAATTCAAAATTTAATTATAAATAGATTAAGCATATATATTAAATTATGAAATGTGATATAACACTACAAACTATTATAATTATTGACAATTCAATTATCATCGATGTAATTAATCTATAAAATCACAAATGTAAGATCATACAAATTGACACTGCATTATTGTATATACACCCATAACAAAATGTAAATATTCAATCATAATAATATTAACTTATAAGATTAGTACTCCACGTTTATCTCAACCCTTGATATAACATAAGATTAGTACTCCACGTTTATTTCAACCCTTGATATTTTTTATTTATACACTATAAAATGTTGTTATAATTTTTAATATAAGGAATTATTATGATATTAAGATTGTTATAAATTAATAGTCTCATATGAAATACACTACAATAACTGCATGGTATTACAACATTATTAATTAATAAGACTACTATTTAGTTATTTTATGATATAAACTTTAAGATTATAATAGGCGCTACAATTATGATGTAATGTATTTTTAAAAAAATGAAAAATCTGAAAAGATAAAAAGCGAAAAATCTTGTAAAATAAATGGAGCCGATGAGTGGACATTTGATTTTTTAGATATACTTCGTAGTATTTTTTTTGATTGACACCCAAGTCTCGTAATTATAATTTTGAAAGAAAACTGTAGTTGTATTTAAGAGCCTTGATTATTTTATACTCACTTAAGCATTAAGGATATAATCGTCTTAAAACTTTTGATACTTTCCATGTGCATTAACTGTAATTGAACCGGTCCGGTTTTCTTCCAAAAAATTATTTATAGCCAGCCACATTATGGCCATTTAGGGAGCAAAACATGTGCATTAATTTGTGTCTGGTTGCCTTCCTCTTATGTAACACAACAGTACTTCATTAAGGAGCAAAACATGTCTTAAAACCAGTGTTTTAAAAATCGGACCGGACCGGCCGGTTCAACCGGTCGGACTGCAAACCAGCAGCTGGTCCAGTCCGGTTCGGCTCTCTAAAACCGTTCATGTGTTGAGTCGTCTTGAACCGCCGGAACCGGCCGGTTGGACCGGTTGAACCGGTAACCGAGAACCGGTTTTTACATTTAAAAGCTTGTTCAAAATATGATTCTAGAGGGAATTGAACCCTAGACCTCTAGGAAATAAACAAACACCTCTACCACTCCACTACATGGTCTTGAATGAAATATTGTGAACATTAATTATTGTTATATAAATTTTTTGTCCACACAAATTAATAACTTGTGTTTAGTTTTATACTTAAAAATAATTTTTAGTTATGATATGTTTAATTTTAATTATAAGCCACTAAATTTTATTTTTATTGATGTAATATGGAGTATATATTATTAATATAGTTTATTACTCCATATTTACTAATAATTCAAGTTTAATTTTATGTAATAACTAATAATACTATTATAGTATATATTTATCCAAATTAACTAAAAATTGATATTTAGTTTTATATATTGTCTATAATATTATTTAACCATATAAATGTTTCGAGATAATATGAATTTTATCTATTTATTATATGTAAAATATGTACTTTTTTTGGTTACATTAATTAAAATTTTATATATTTAATAAATATTTAAATTTTACCATTCACTTACTTTAAATACTCTTAATATTTAATTTACTTAAAATGTTTAATATATATTTTTGTTATATGTTAATATTAATTGTAATATATGCTCACCAAATTTAATATATTTTGTAAAATCATATTTAATTTTATTTTTGCAAGGTAAAACGGTTCGACCAGTGATTGAACCGGTCGGACCGGTTGAACCGTGAACCAGTAGCCTCACCGGTTCATCGGCCGATCCGATTTTTAAAACATTGCTTAAAACTAAATAATGGCAGCTGTTAACAAAAAAGTCTAGGAGTAGACTTTAGGGAAAATATAGGACGAAAATACGCTACTATAAGCATGAGAGAAATACTCAACAATTATGATACTAATATTTTATGTGGTACATTAATTTTTATTTAATACACTTTTATCACTAACTTTGGTCGAATTACAGATTTTTCAATGAAGTTAAAACTTGCTCAAAAATATCATTAACTTTGTTATTGTTTTCTATTATTTCCTATTATTCCAAAGGGCAGTGATTTAGAGACATAATGCCTTTATGTCATAATGCCCTTATATCACTTTGCCATAACTATATTTTATATCATGACTAATTCACCCTAATGCTATATTAAGTAAATTTATACCATGATAAAATAAATGCACTATCAATTTTTGAAAGCAAAACGTTTTCTTTCATTGAAAAGTTTTCTGTCAAAAAATTTAATAATAAATTTAATTTTATTTAGAAATACCAAATTTATAACATAATTTTCAATAAACAAATATGAAAAGTTTTAATACTCCATTGAGTTTCTTTTTATAATATCCTTGTTAATCATACTATAATATATATATTATTACAACTTTTCTTCCTGTTAAATTCAAATAAATTTACTAATTATACCTTTTTGGCATTTTCAAACCTTATATTCCTTTTAATTCAACAATGCTAAAACTTGTAAATTTTTTAAAATTCTTTATATTTTAGTTTATTATCATGAGAAATTGAAATTATGAATGTGAAAAACACATTATGCATTATGTTAAGAAAATAATTGAATAGGCATAATTAGAGCAACGTCCTTAATTAAGTATATTAGTGAACAATTTAATGTAAAGGGTAATAAAGTATAATATAAACATTACATCATTTTAAATACAAATAATAATATAATGCACAATTACTATTTTAACCTCGTTATGACATTGTCATTATGCCTCTAAAACATTTTTCTATTCCAAAAACTGAAATTGATACGGCTAAACTATAGACGGAGTGTCAATTAAATATTGCACAATAATTCATTAACACAAATTTAAAATTATGTTGCACCGACCCGCAAAATCGAAATCAAACGTTGCTAAAATTAAAGTTTTAAGTGTCATTATGTATAGATATACTATATAAAATACTATAACATCATTTCAAAAATAAAATTAAAAAACATTAATAAAACAGAACCACCTTCACAAGAATCCTGTGCACTTCTCTCTCTACCAAAACCCGTCGGGAAATGACATCATCGTCTTATTGTGAGGACATCGAATGAGAGGAAACGAGAGAGAAAGAGAGAGACTATTTTGGGAAAAATTGAGAAAGATGTGATTAATCAAATTTTGAAATTAAAAAATTGTGTTTGCAATAGTGTAATTTAGTAGAAAAAAGAAGGGCATGAGGTGGATGTAAAGTTAAAAAAAAAAAGATATTGACGAGAAGGTTTTTTTTTTTTTAACTAAAATGTCATCTGTTTTTATATTAAATTTGATATTTCAGTTTTAATTCAGCCACACTATTTTGATTTTGCAGGTCAAGGGAAATTGACAACAACGACAAAGACAAAATTTGTGATATTTATAAATTATAACCACATTTAAATTTTAAAAAAAATAATCCAAAATTCAACTGAAAGTCATGATATTATCGATTAATTACTCAATATTTAATCATCACTTCAGCTTTAATTTAGTCACGTCGGTTTCGAAGGCAATACTAAAGAGTAAACATATTTCCAAGACGATAAATAAAATGTATTTTACTTTATTATGGGGATTTATATATACTCTAATAAAGTGAACACTATTATGGAAAAAAAGTGAATGTTAATTAAAGTGAATGTTCTTAATTAAAAATAATAATTATATTTAATTTTCATGGGTGTTGCACACAACATTCCATGATATGGATTTGCCCACTGCAGCCAATCCCGCTTTTGTATCTAAAAATAATACAGTAAAAAAATTAAGCAAATAAATAAATTGTAAAAACGGTCAATTTTGTAATGCGAGCAAATGATTGATTTGTTCGCAATATTTCTGCGGTGAATTTTTTTAATGAAATTATATATGATTGCATTCATGAATCACACGTGGATGTCATCACCGAAGTTTAAAACCAAATCTTTATTTATTAGCTTGTTAATTCTACAAATCTATTTAATTAGTCATAAGCCATTACCTACTGCAGTCCTGGTAAATTTCTTTGGTCATAAAGTACGTTTAAAACCAAATCTTTATTTATTAACTTGTTAATTCTATAAATATATTTAATTAGTCATAAGTCATTATGTACTGCAGTCCTGGTAAATTTCTTTCATTATAAACTACTAATTTCTCAAATATTATTAATTATGAATCCTTAAATTAATACTCACCTTCAAATAATACTCATTCCATCCACGACTAAGTGTGTCATATTTCCCCCCACAAGATTTTTTTGGTTATAAAGTTCTATTTTTTCAAATTTTATTCATTTGTACTCGATTTCGGTTTTATAAAGTCTTAAATTAATACTCCATGTATTAGAAATGCAAAGTTAACACATGTTAATAAAATTTCAACACATGTTAACACAGTGATAAAATACAAATACTCGTAACGCAGTGATAAAATACAAATCTGTACAAACTCTAAACTTTTCAACACATGTTAACACAATGTAAAATTTCAAGATTTTGATATCAACAAAATGTCAACACAGTGTCAACTGTTGACAGTGTGTTAATATTTTACGTTGATATTATTTTGTAATCTGTTGACCTTTTTTAACTGTCCAAATCATAGTTTGGAATTGTACAATATTCAGAGTTTGCATTTAATTATCCACAGTACTTACTAATTTGCCAAATAAGTAAAAAATATGTAACATGGAGCGACGTCCTAAGCGACGCCCTATGCACCGCCACGTCAGCATTTTATCCTCCTCCTATTCCACCTGCAGTGGGCGGACTATAGTCCGTCCTAAGCATTTTATTTATTATTTGAATATTTAAATACTTCAAAATTTGGAAAAATAACTTCATTTCATTAAAATTCAAACATTACAATACGAAATAAAAAAACTACAATTTCTGAACGACGGTGGTTGCGGTTCCAAACTTCTTCAATCATGTCGGTCATGAGCTGAGTATGGTCTTGTTGGTTGCGCATTGAGGCCTGTCGCTGTAGAACCGCACCGAAGCCCATCGGTAATCCTCGAGTGACAGGCGAGGTCGCCGTGCTGGAGCTAGATCCGGCTTCATCATCCACCCAATTGGTGACATGTCCATGTTCTTGTTCGACTATCATGTTATGCATGATGATGCACGCATACATGACGTCATCGATGACTTCCTTGTACCAGAAACGCGCCGGACCTTTCACGATTGCCCACCGCGATTGGAGCACCCCAAAAGCCTGCTCCACATCCTTCCGCGCGAACTCCTGCTTTGCCGCAAACAAGGCTCTCCTCTCACCAATTGGGCAGCTGATCGTCTTCAAAAAAACAGGCCACCTTGGGTATATGCCATCGGCCAAGTAGTACCTCATATGATGTGTGCGGCCGTTGGCAATGAACTGAATGGCCAGACCGCGACCCCTGCACTGATTGGCGAATAGGGTGGATGAGTTGAGGACGTTGGTGTCGTTGTTCGACCAGACTACACCAAAGTAGGCATGCCAGATCCAGAGGCGGTGGTCAGCGACGGCTTCTAGGATCATCGTCGGGTGGCTGCCCTTGTAGCCGCTAGTAAATTGGCCTCTCCAGGCCGTCGGGCAGTTCTTCCACTGCCAGTGCATACAGTCGATGCTCCCTAGCATCCCAGGGAAGCCGTGCACCATCTCGTGCATCCGCATCAGGCTCTGGCAATCATCAGCAGTCGGGCGTCGCAAATATGTGTCGCCAAAAGCCTCCTGAAGCTGCTGGGTTTAGACTGTGTGCTTAGTAAGGAATATCAAGCTTCCTAGGTCCAGCGAATCCACTAGATCACAGGGTCTAGGAACTCACGGATCGTTGGAAGATCTCGGTCGTCGGACACACAGAATACCTCTTCAAAACCCTCAACCACGCATACTAAATTTAGCACAGGGAAGTAGGGATCGATCTCACAGAGATGAATGCGCAATTAAACATGTTCAAGGATTGGGGACTATTTTTGGGTTGGCTGCTGCCACGCAATTTGGTTTGAGGAAATTAAACTAGACTTGGAGTTGAAATCTGCTACGCTAACAGCTAGATCTAGGCAGAAACAGAAATCATGCATATAACTGGAAAAAAGTGAGGCAATTACTAGATCTAAGAAAACTATTCCCTAAATTACCTAGACATGAGAAATAAACTAACGGTGGGGACCATTTGCTGAAAAGGTAAAGTACGGATGAAAAGCTGAAAAACAACAAACTAAAGTACTAACTAACAGCGACATCATCTTCTCCAACAATTTGCATAAAACTTTCAGTTGAAACAGAGATAGGACATAGATCGAAACGAAGCAGACTGAATTTAAAGCAATTAAACGAAGAACAATTTAACATGAGCAGATTTGCGACTACTAGACGAAGTAAAATGAAAAGAGAGCAGAAAATTCATAATCCATGCACAACTCGGTTTCCCCTGTTCAGATCCACACTTCGGATGCTAAATCCACTCCGGATCCAAGCATCCGAATCCGTCCAAATTTATGTCCATAGCTACAGATTCGCCGATCAACCACCGATCAACAACAACAACACAGATCCACAACCTATTTCCCAGATCAAGCACAAAAACATCCAAAACAGAGAATAACATTCAACTTCTGAAATTAAACCTCAAAAACACAGAATCAACGTAAATCAACACAAGATAAACACCATCATGACATAAACTAAATGCATAGATAATCGGTAAGTAACCAACAACCAAATCGACTTCCAAAACGTTGAAGTTCGACGGAATAACAGCGCAAAAAAAAAACTGAATGTAAACTGATTGTTTCTTCGCCCTTCGTGAGGACGGTGTTACCACTAACTTTCTGCGAAGATGAACCCCTAACTACCCCCGAATTTTCATTTTTCCCAAGTGTGTGTAAGTGTGTGAGCTGAGAGCAAAATCATGTATGTTTCGTGTGCTGCATGCTCCTCTTTATATAGGCGTAGAAGTGGGTCCAGCAGGGTGTGAATAGTCTTCGTTACCCTCGACTTTGGACTTCCTTTGTCTAGCCATTTTTCTCTTTAACTCTGCTCACTTTCCTTCGCTAGTCCATTGCCTTTTTACACTTCGTTCTCCCCTTTTTTACTGGGTCAGGTTACTATTGCTTCCTGCCCTTAGACATATTTCCCCTGGACTTCGTCCAGCTTATACCTCCTTTTTTTTTATTTCTTAAATTTTTTTTTTCTCTGGACTTTGTCCAGCTTATTCCTCCATTTCCCTCTTCTCTCCTCTGGACTTCGTCCAGCTTATAACTCCTTTACCTGGACTTCGTCCAGCTTATACCTTCATAACCCAATTTCCCTATTTTTCTCCTTCATGACTCTTCTCCCTAAGCATTCAGTGGTGGCCCCATTTACATGTGTTAGCTCAAAATTATTTTAGGCTTATAACTCGCTCTTATAGTGGGGCTTCACAACTAAGTAAGCTAAGGCATCCTCTATCGTTCTTACTTCATCCAGATTGACTTCGGCTTATTAAAGGAAAAGACTTCCAAGTTGAAATACATCCTATTTTCAATTACTCTTACTAAGGAGATCCTGCCGTATTATATTCACCAGCTCATGAGACACAAATGAAACCTAGACTTAACGACTCCTAACATGCTGAACAACTACACACATTGACTCCCCTCCCCCTCCCACTTCACTCTAGCTTGTCCCCAAGCCATCGTCGTGAAGGGGGGAAACAAGGTAGTCAATTCAACACACAACAAACAAATAATAATCATATAAAACTTCTCATACTTAGACCGAGCATCGGGCTAAGTGGGAGAAGACACAATAAACAGAAAACATAAACTTCTCACACTTAGACCAAGCATTGAGCTAAGTGGGAGAAGGTAAACACATATAGCAAATATTCACAGAGACACAGATAATAACAAAGACAAAAAAAATAAAATAGATATAACGGAATGCAGAAACTAAAAGTTACTTGGTCATGGGGGTGATTCACTTTTGGGTCTGGCTCCCTCGAGAGCCAGATTGGGGTGGGATCCCGGGTCGGGTCATCTTCACTTTCTTTTTAGCCGGCAGCTCCGGCTCATCTTCTTCCTTCTCTTGCTCTGGTTGAAAGTTTTTGGCAGTGGGTATACTCGAAAGCATGTTTTGAGTATAAGTGGGAGATTGTTAGAGTTTGGTATACTAGAAAAGCATGTTTCGAGCAAGTTTCGCTCGAATAGAATCTTGCTTGTATACGTAAAACTCTA